>NW_022589707.1:48109934-48150495 GCF_004348235.1 Phoca vitulina
GAAGGAAGGAAGGAAGGAAGGAAGGAAGGAAGGAAGGAAGGAAGGAAAAGAGAGAGCCAGCACTTTCCTGCAGTGAAGAAGGATTAGCAAGGGCTGGTCCTAACAGACAGAGAGAGTGGGCTCAGAAGCAGAACACCTATAAATTCACATTTTATTAGCCTGGTTCACATCCTGCTCGACTCCTCTCTCACCCCGCAAGAGAAAATTCCTGTTTACATGTATAATCTCCTTGGGACCATGGAGGAGTATGAGTTGTGCCCTATGAAAAGAACTACAGTCATACGTGGGGAAAGTAAGCTTAGTATGACCTGTGAGAGCTGTACATCTCCTAATCTAAATTCCTCTTAAGAGATCTACCATCATCAGTCCAGTGAACTCAAACAGGAACCTCCTGTGAGCATCAGTTACTTTCAAAAGTTCTACAGTTAATAAACCAATAAAACTGACAGTTGGGTATGACTGACATTCTTATTGAAAAAAATGAAGATAGACTAGCATGACTAGAGAATAAAGATAGCTCTATATTCTTAATGGAGCTGGGTCTTTGAAACTTATATGTTGAGTAATTTTTTAATCTGTTTTGTTATATAAGCAGACATTCCTATTCATATGAATTATATTCTATAGGAGACTGAAATTAAATGACTTTTCAAAGTAACTTAACAGGAAAAATACACGATGCAAAAAGAAACATAGGTGTTAAAATGTCCTTTCCAATCTGTTACCTGTGGTAAAGATTCTTAGACTTAGTTACAAAAATGTGAGGTTCCTAAAGATGCAGGTGGTGGAATTCAAATAAGATGTCACAAACATATCATGCAACTCTATCTCCAGTTGCTTAACTTCTTGTTTCAGGTAAACTGTTTCGTTTGAACCACCCTCTATTGATATGAGAAGCCTTAAGAACAGCAAACCATGAAGACAGGGGTAGGAATCTGAAGATTATTCAAAAGAGAATTTTCAAGAACCAGTTTTGAAGAGCTTTAAAGAAAATAGCAGGCAGTCACCTTACACTGTTAGTTTACATTTGATGTGACTTTAAAACAGATGGGCTTAGAGTACTTGACTTCTTTAAATCTCTTCTAGCACTTATTCTTTTTTTTATTTCATTAATGAATATATAGCCTGCCTTGTTCCCAAAGTACTTGCAGTTGTTTAGAAAAATCTATATGGTAAAATAAAATTTTAAATTAGGGAAATCAGTAAATAGAGAAAATGAGCTCATATATTATAAAAAAGCCAGAGAGTAAGAACTCAGAAACAAATACGTACATTTCTGCAAAAGAATTAAAAGGTGTACCATAAATTCAGTTCCAAGTCCTTTATCAGACAAACTGAAGTGAGAAATATGATCAGTTATAAAATTATCATCATGCATAAGATAAAAACATACCAGCTGTCCCAGAGAAACACACATTTTCCTACACTGAAGTCCACACAAAATTCTCTTACAGTTCCTCTTAGAGGGAACACTGAAGAACTTAAGAAACATCATCCTCGGTAATATCCCTACATCACATAGAGAGCGCCATAGACTTGTTTCTTACTGTGGCTGCCTTACCACGTTCACAGGAAGGCACAATTTCATATACGTGGTTTCAAAGGATTGCCAAAACCACACAATCTATTCACAGAGCTTTCTGTTTGCCTCCTTTTACCCAGGGGTAAATTTGAATGCCATTTAGCATACTAGATGGACTAGAATCCTTCAGGCAATCTTTTAATATTACTTTTCAAAAACCAAGTTGTGATAAGGGTTACCATCTCTAATAATATCCTGGAGTGGAAGGATTGCATATGGCTGATCCTTATTGACAGTTTGCCCAGTCCAGTTCTAAAATCACTTCTTTTGGAAAATACAAGATACTAGTCTGAATAATTTTCCACTCCATCTCCACTGATAAGTGTACAAAGGCGATATCTTCAGAGAAGGCCAATATTGTTTTAGGAAATATTCTGGTTGTGCTACAAACACATGCATTGTAATGCAGTACACACAACACTAAAATTCAAACTCCTCAAAAGTGGGGATTTTTGTCCATTTCCTTTAATGCTATCTCCCCAGTGACTAGAAATAGCATCTAGCATATAGTTGATCCTCAACAAGACTTTTTTGTTGTTGTTAGTAATTTGCTAGGAAAGTGATGATAATAAAGCTCCTAAGAATCAGTGCTAATAAATAATTGAACTTACATTGTATTATTCACAAAGCTTATATTTACATTTAATAAATAGTAGTATGTGACACCTTTATTATCTATAGATAATGCTTTATGAATATTTGTACTCAAGGATGCCTTAGATTAACTTGGATGTCACCCATTATCCATAGGTGGAAAGCACCAGATAACAGCTTTGCTTTTATTATTTGGGCCTTAAAATTTGTGTCAGAGGATTTCTCAAATTGCCCACCAGAGCTGTAGAAAAATGGTGTGGTTAAAACCAGTGAGTGGGATATGACCTCCACAGACCTACGTCTCAATCATAGCTCCACCGTGTTCTAGCTGAATGGGCTTAGGAAATGCACTTTGCTTCTCTGAAGTCTCCGAAAAGAGCATAATTATATGTGCATCAACCAAGTGTTGTGAGGAAAAATGAAATAATATATGTAAAGAGTTTCATACATAGTAAGAATTCTTCTGTAAAGTGCTCTTGTCTTTCCAACAGATGTTAGATGGATATCAAATTTTAACTCCTGAGACTGCTCTTGGTTCCTTATAAGAAATCCATTTCATTAGGATCTTTTTCTGTTCTCTATAGCAAGAAGACATATAGCCAGAATATTTGAAATCACTGACTGATTTGCCAAGGGATTTTCTATGGACTCTGACTCTTACAGTGTCCTTAAGATTCAGATTCTAAGTAAATTTAATATCTGGATTTCTCATGTAATGCTCATGAAAGCTCATCCTATAAGCAGTGCTCTGAACTTAAGGGTACAAAGCATAGGATGGATAAGTAAAAGATAAAAGATTTTCTATAGTTGTCACATTTTTCCTTAATTGTTATATACTTAGTGACCTACTTCCCTACCAGACCAGAAGGACAAAAAGCATCCTTGACAGTTTCCTGGTAAAATGCAGATAATCAACATGACACTAATAAATGAGCATTGCTTTAATATTTTTACCTAATATTTTGTTTAGGGTCATCCAAAAAAAAAATCTAAATAATCAATGACCCTTTAGTGTATCTGTAACAGGGATTACAAACGATCTCTTTCATCTTTTCCTTTTCTTGCAGCACCAGACAATAGTCTCTTTATTGTAGTTATTACTGACATTAATGCAAATATTTCTGACAAGTGGAAAATCTCCTTGTAATTAAATTTCTGTTGTACTTTAATGTTCTGTTTTTCCCTAAAGAAAGTCCCTGTTAACAGATTTCAAGCCGTGATAATAATATTTTCTTCCTATGTTATCAAAAATCGTAATCTGTTTTCTTTCTTGGATAGCACTCAAAATAGCTGTAAGATTTAAGAAAACCAGAAAAGATACCTTTTTCAAAGCTTGAGTGAATTGTTCTTGAATATCAACTTAGAGTTTCGGTAGAATGAAGAACACTAGCAAACGTAATGTAATAACTTTGAGCTGGAAATTCGTCTCAACAAATGTTATAGTCTGGAAACTGCTGACTTTTCAGAGGTGGATGGAGAAGTAAGGGGAGAGGTAAATTAAATAAATGGAATTTATATGTGCTTTTAGATCCATAGCCCTTGTTATTTAAGTTATAACTTTTGAATATGATACAAATAAATTCTGAAAATAATCTCAGCTCAACTTCTCTGTTTTTGTTTTGACCATTTTACTTAAACAAGAATAGCCTAACTTAGCTTAAAGTGAAATAGCTAATTAACACATTTGTAAAAATAAAACGTAAGCCTCCCCACAGATAACTCCATGTGAGCCAACTATGTATGATTTCAAATTCCTTCATAAGTAAGACTAAGTTCATGACAGATAAAAGTCAGTTTTTTGAATCCTTGTATTTCATAATCTAACACACCTATTTTGAGTCTTTTGTACTGTCGATTTTTTTTAAATGGAGCCTCTCAAATAAAACCAGTTTTCTTCAATTCCAGCCAAATAACTGATTTCATTAAAAAATAGGTTACAATATATAAAACATTTACAGAAAAAAAGTCTGTTGTCCCCTCTGTACCAACCAATAGTTGTAAAACATGGATGTGATAAATAAATAAAACAATTAAAGCCACAGCTGTTGCATAAACTTTAGACTTCATCTAGTATTTCTAACCAAATCAAATATTCATTTCTTAGGCTGTATTAATTTGGCAACTACTCACACCATCAGGGATGACAATGGACACACTTCTGGTCTCAAACAAAGCTGGGGTGGGGAAATGACCTTCACTGAGTTGGGGCAAGGAGAAAAATTTAGAATTTAAGGTTTGTGTTTAACAAATGAGAAGAATGGCCCCAGAGAAGTTCAATGACTTTATCAAGGTGTTAAGCTAGTTTGTCATTACACTAGAACAACAGCTTGTTGTTGTTAATGAAGGTTGTTAACTTCCAGTCCTGTAGTCTATATCCCATACTATTCTTCAATAGACATCTCTTGCTAGAACACTTTTTTTTCTTTTTTCCTTTTTTGCGTTTTTTTAAGTAGGCTCCATGCCCAACATGGGGCTTGAACTCAGGACCCTGAGATCAAGAGTCGCATGCTCTACTGACTGAGCCAGCCAGGCACCCCTAGAACATTTTTATTCATAGTTGCTTTACAGTTATGTGAATAGAGAATCCAAATTGCCCAGATGGAAATCAAGTATTTTTAAGCATTGGCAATTCTTTCTTCTACTGCATCTGCAAAACTAAATCATAGTCCCTGCAGAGATAAGCTATCAACTCACGGTGGACATCAGGAAAATGTATCTGTAGAACATTTGATGAAAGAAGGATTTATAGTTTATCACAAGCTACTTAAATGGCCAAGTGGTAGGACAGTTCAGAGACTTCTGGTTTTCATTAATAGATAAACTTATAAAACTTGCTCCCATTTCAAAGATGAACAGCCTATTTGTAATCTTTAAACAAATAAAAATAACCAGGAAAGAGACTCAGAGGTTCAACAGACTTCAAATGGACCTGCTTGGGTTATTAGCACTTTAACCAACAGATGTGTCCTTCAATGAAGACAGAAAATTAACATCATGGAAGGTTCCTGATAAAGTTGAAACAAGAATCAGCACAGTCTTTGTCACAAATACTTGGCAAATTTTGCCACCGCAATTATTAATAATTGATTTATCAAGGAAATATTTCCATGTCCTCACCACTAATATTTCACTCTGCTAGTTCTCATTCTAGGCTGTTAGTGATCCTCCTTGAAAGCAACAATTTAAATTCCCAATCCTGCTAATGCCATCAGAGAGAGAATGAGCCCTCCTAAAGAATGACTCCTGTGTGCCTCCAACCAGTTACTTCCAATTAGAAAGCCCAGCTCCTAAATTATCAAATTGAATGATGATCTACAGCTAAAGACTTGTTTCTGGTACTATATACCCCTTCCCTAGAGCTTTCAAGAAATAATGCCCAGGATAAGGAGATCATATTCAGCAGTATTCAGCATCCCCTGGTCCTGTGAAGAATTAACTTTCTCTGAAATCCTTTCTCCCCTACCCATCCTACACACACACATTCCTTGGTTGGTAGCCTTTAGCAAACTGGGAAAAGATGAGGGACAACTGATATTCACTGACCTCTAATGGCAGAAAATTAATCTCTCAGTGGCAGAATTAACCAAGAAATTCGTGGGCCATCAACAGTATAGCTTTACACCAAATGCATGAAAATTACTTGTTTCCTAAGTGATTTGTTTTGCAAGAATGTGGAGCTCAAGGTTTTTAATTATAGTCATACCACTTACAATGTAACATCCGGCTAGTTACTTAAGGTTTTGGACCTCATTTTTCTCATCAGTAAAACACGGATAAAAATAGTACCTACATTTATAAGGTTATTACATGAGCACAAATGAGATTATATATATTTACTGCTTAGCATAGAGCTCAATAAACATTAGCATTCTCACTGGATTCCTTTACTTTTTTAAAAAAAATTTAAATGATATTGCAAATACTGTATTTGAGAGCACATTTACAAATCAGATCGAAGAAAAGAAAAGCTCTGTGGCTCTCTCCATCATGCTTCTTAGAATGCATGTTCTTTATGTGGTAGAAGTTATAATCACTCTTGGAGGATATGTTTATGATATTAAATATGCAGTTACATATACAAATCTTGTTACAGAATGGGTATCTAAAATCATATAATGTAACTAAACTAAGAGAAAGGAAATATAAGGGCATGGAGAAAAAAAGGTTAATATATGAAAAGAATGCTTTAAGTCCACTGAACTTTTTAGAAGTGGGGCATGGATTTGGCTCAGTTTTCTAGCAGGCCAATGCAAAGAAGGTAATGTTATTATTACATGAACCACAATGGTTAAATGATAGAAACACACTAGATGCTGTGGATAGGAAAAGTGACTTTTTTTTTTTTAGCCAATTACTATAGTGATTACTATAACTCTACTAATACATTTGATCCTAATGACAAACTATAAAACTGTCTAAGGACAGCAACAAATAACATAACAGGAATTTATCCATGGATGAATGAGACAATATTTAGGAAAAGAAACTATACTGTGGAATTTGATAAAACAATATATTATTTCTCAGCACTGTTAACTAGCATATATTTAAATCTAATATTAAAATGATTTTATAGCACCACAGTATTTTGATCACTGTGTATCTTCATGCTTTATAACTAATGCCTAATATTGAACTCATCTTATATGCATTTAATCAGTACATTGAAGTAAGGTTTCTAACATTTTTGTAAATTCTGGTTTTAGTCTAGGCATACCACATTATGTCATGTTCTTCACAAAGCACTCTCTAAAACAGCAATTTCTGAGAAGTGAATGATTTAGAGATTTCCTTAGAGGAAATCTATTCATAAATTCTCTATCTCTGTCTCTATCTCACTCCAGCTTCAAGTTAAAACTGGATCCTAAAATCTAGAATTTACGCTGCTGATGTGTAAATGTAGAAGACAGTTACTAAAACCTTTAGGAATCTTACTGGCTTTACAATATCAAACAATATAATGATTATATTATAATGACATGATAACTTAACTTTGAACATATCTTTCAATATAATATTATACACAAAAAGAACCAAGCTGAAGAAAAAGCAAATTATGTATATTCTGAGGGTTTCTATTATAAATAAGTATACCAATATAAAACAAGCTATAAATATTTTTCCCTGTAGCTGAAGTAGAGAAATAGAGAATTTTTCCATCATTTTAAATCTAAATTCACATGAGAAATTGTCAATATCTGTGAGTTACTGCAACTAAATTCTCTATGTTACCTTAAATAGAACATAACATTGGAGATGTTTACTGAGAATTCATCTTTTCATCACGTAGCTCCTTCTTTAATGCTTGTTTAGGTTTTGACCAATCAGGATAACTTAAGGACATCTCAAAATAGAGATACTGTTCCTTGATCTTTTACTGCTCAAACTCTCCTTTTATTTACTTATTTTGAGTGAGGGGTTTGGAGAAAAGGACTAATCATTGCTAATGAATTTGGTGCTGGTGAAAAATGCCAGATGGGCAGTCACAGAGACTGAAGTTCTTTTATTCACAGGCTAAAGCAGAGCATTTTCCCTGTTATACATTGCTTTCAGATGCAACTTGGAGTACAAAGTTATCTTGCATTCCCAGACCTGTACAATTTCTCCTTCATTAATCAGCATTTTCACATTTCATCAAGTATCATTTCTGATAGGCATATTCCGGCTACACAGAAATCACCATTTCTTATTACTCATTTCTCGGACAGCTTTGCAAAAATAGGGATTTTACATTAGTGATGCCAAAAGCAGGAAGGTTATATAGTGTTGGGAAATGTAGGGAAAACAAAATAATATATATGATGATCTGTTTTATTCCTTCAGTCGTCTAATTTAGAGCAGATTTATGCCAAACCAGTAGATGGTTTTGAATGTACTGAGCCAATCTGCTCAACATAGAACATTCCTGATTAAAGAAAAAAAAAAAAAGAAAATTCATATCAGCTTATAATGGTGTTCCCAATTTTATGCCAAGAGAAATGTTCAATTAGAGTGAAATGACAATGGAGATGCTACAATTAATTTTTTATAACTGTTATTTCTTCAGAGTAAACATTTTAACTGTGTCTATAAAGTACTAGCCCCAAAGCCTGAAAGATAGGTTTTACTTTTTAAAAAAACTAAAACCCCCAAGGACTTAGATAACTTGCCTGAAGTTACCCAGATAATAAACAGAAAGAATCATAATAAACTTGAATCTGTATAAAGTCTATGCCATACTATTTCTGTCACCAAATCTGTATCTCCAGACCAAATCTCTAGTCTTATATGTCCAACTATCTTTGAGATATTTTTTAATTTACTGTCAGTATGTCCAAAATTGAATTTAATATTCACTCACTACTCAGCTCCCATTCTATTATTTGTACCACTGTTACAAATATGTTTAGAGTCACATTTAATTTTTTTATCATTTTATCAACCCTAGTATTCAGGCATTCAATTTTCCATTTTTTTCTACAAAATTCTTTTTGGTTTTTAGCAGTCATAGGAATTGTTAAAAAATATACTATCTTCAAGAAAAATTTTAAATTACATGCCTCTTTAAGTACCACAATGTCAAAATGCATATGGCAATCAAGACTAGGAGGGCATACTCTAAAATAAAAATTCTTGTGTTTGAGTAGAACAATTAAAGGGATATTTCTCCTTTTTCAAAAATAATCTTTAATATTATATCATTGCAAAAGTGTGAAAAATACCAAGTGGTGTCACAGAAAGTGCCAGTATTTTCTATTGCCACTACCTCTTCAGGCCCTTGTCACTCAAGTGCTACATACTCTGTTGCCTCTCCAAAAAGCCATTGTGCAAAACATCATGCACTTGATCCTCTTTAAAACAATCTTTTTTTTTAAAGATTTTTATTTATTTATTGAGAGAGAGAGAGAATGATAGAGAGAGAGCATGAGAGGGAGGAGGGTCAGAGGGAGAAGCAGACCCCCTGCTGAGCAGGGAGCCCGATGTGGGACTCCATCCCGGGACTCGATCCCGGCACTCCAGGATCATGACCTGAGCCAAAGGCAGTTGCTTAACCAACTGAGCCACCCAGGCGCCCCTAAACCAATCTTTTCAAGACTAGCTCCTATCTAAAAAAACTTCAGCAGTTGTTCCAAATCTAAAACACTGCTGGAAAACAGACTCCCCATAAACTTGGCTTACTTTCTGTTTCCAGCATCATCACTTCTGTAAAATGAGCACTTCCCTCCTGCTAGCTATCACAAGTTGCTTACTCCCATCCTTTGTTTATGTCTGAAAAGCTGTTGCCACCTTTAAATAATGTCTTTCACGGAGCATTTAGTTAACATGCCAAGTCCTTTATAAGCCCTTCTCCAAGCCTTCCTTTATGCTTCCTTCATGTCTTAAGAATAAAGTTTATACCACATATTTAAACACTTGTTTACTCATTGCTGTCTTACATTAGTCCCTTTATAATTTTTGGTATGTTTTCTTGAGACTGGGAAGTGGGTCTTATCACCCTTCTCTTGAGCATGCAAGAGCATACAAGAGCATTCAATAAATAGAAAAAGATTAATAAACTGATTTATTGATTGAGATTAATGCTGTCTTCTATAGCAGACATTTATTTTAAACACAAAGAGTGACTTTTCAAAGATTTCATGAATTTTTTTCAATTCAAATATCAGCATATTAAAAAATTTAAAAGCCACCCAGGATTGAATAAAATGTGAGTTCTTAATCTTACTAAGTTAGGTTCTGGATTTGGGAACATTACAGTAATTTCCTATCCAGACAACTTCTATGGTTAAAATATAAATATAAATATAAATATATATATATTTATATTTTAAATTCTGTAGTCAAAACAAAACCTCCGTAATTTAACTGGTGTTTGGATGTTGCTTAAAAGAAATTTGAAATCCTATTATTCAATTTTCCCAGAATCATGGACTCTTAGAAACCTTATATTACCATTTCAAGTAATTGTTAAAAATATTCACTGCATAATAAAGGCAAATACTGCTCCTGTACATTTAATTCTACTAACTTTATGACAAACTACTGACATTAAGATTTTTAAAAATTTATTGCCAAATATTAGCACTTCATATATACCTAGCAAGGTTTGCAAACTATGAGAAAAAGAACTGAGTATATGAAAATACAAAAACATGAAAAATGAGCCAAAACAAATCTAAGTTTTCACAAATGTTACCAAAAGCATCAATTTTTTACCTGAATCTTATTACCTGAATCTCTATTCTGGACTACAAAAGTTTTAATAAAGTAATATATAAAACAATTAAATAAAGGAGATAAAATACCTAACATTTATACAAGCAGATAGTTTATTTTTATTTTTTTTAAGATTTTATTTATTTATTTGAGAGAGAGAATGAGAGACAGAGAGCATGAGAGGGGGGAGGGTCAGAGGGAGAAGCAGACCCCTGCTGAGCAGGGAGCCCGATGCGGGACTCAATCCCGGGACTCCAGGATCATGACCTGAGCCGAAGGCAGTCGCTTAACCAACTGAGCCACCCAGGCGCCCCACAGCAGATAGTTTAAATCTAATTCTATCATTAATAGGTATGTACCTTAGACAAGTTCATTAACATCACTGAATTTCCAGTTCTTTCATCTGAAAAAAAAAAAAATTCTTATCTGCCATCATGAGAGGAATTAAATGTGATAGCATATGTGAAGCCTCTAGAACACTGAACTGATGCACATGAATCACTGATATTTTTATTGTCTTTATCAGATCAATACAATTTTGAAACGATCAATGATCTAGAACTGGGGTTGATGTTTACCACTTCAGACTTCCCTGTTGGATATTTGTATATATTTTCCTGAACTCATTGTTCAGCTCTGTGTGTTTATACTGTATCCTACAAGAAATATGAGTATTATTTCTAAGTGGCAAGAACATGGCCTCTGTTGCCATGTTATTCTTCACCTAAGTAGAGTTCCTTGCTTATTCGTATGGTTTCCTCACCCACTACCTCCTTACCAGACTCTGACTCTGGGTTCCTCAGTCTTCACTGCTTAACTTTCCGGTGTCCTCAAACTCTGTCTACATTGGTTTTCTCTCCAGTATGATAAATGCATCTCCCAGTAGCCCCACTTGGGTCCATTAGAGTCGGAACCCAATTTGACCTCTATACATATAATGCTACCAGGTTTTATTATCTGCACTGCAATTTACCACTTTTTAATTGACCAAGTCAATATAACTTAGAGCTCCTTTTCTCTCTTATCTTCCATGGCAAGGCTGCAGGGAGTAACAGGCAAAAGAAAAGTAATCAGATTCTGTAGATATCCAGGAGATTGAACACATTATTCATCTCCTAGATGTACAATCATTCTGATCTCTGCTCTACTTGAAAAATCAATAATCACAAAAAAATAGATAAAAGAACCTAAACTTTTTAACAGTGAATATTAGATTCACCTAGGGAGATTTATAAAATGCTTCTGCTTGATCCTAGCCCAAAACAGTTAAATAAGAATCATTTGGGAGCCAGTGTCCGGAAAGAAGGTGAACATGTGCATATCTGTTTACTGAGGCTTTCATGCCTTCTTACTGACATGGCCACAAACCTGGCTTCCATCTGAGTAGACTAAGGTTTCAGGTTGTTGGTATCTGAACAGACTGAACAGCTCCTGGGCAATGCCATTATGAATGTGTGTTTTCTGGGCTCTGAGGGAAACTCCTTGGCTGTGGCAGATGCTAGGACAATAGGTAATATAAAACCCTGCAAGTTTGACTGACTTTTATTTTAAGACAAAGTAAGTCAAGAAAACGCATTTGGGAAGATTAATTTAATCCATGTTTTGTTCTTTGTGATAATAAAACCTTATCTGAAAATTGCTGTGAAACTTTTGTGAGTCCCTTTGACCATTTTGAAACTTCAGTAAAGTAGAAAACGAAACCATTTATTTACCCAAGTGATAAAACATGCATGCTTCACATGCAGTCTCTATACACTTTTTCTTCAAACAGCCTAATGGTTTCTTTAAGGTACAATTTAAGGAACTGATACCAATTCAAGTTACTTGAGCTGTGTTTACATTAAGACTTAGTTTCCTTTCTTAAGTACTTTAAACATAGTAGGTTCAATGGTGCTCAGTGCATCCAGACACTCAATAAATGCTTTTTGATGATGATAATGACGAAGTTGATTTTAACTTGGGTGTTCCTTCTCTTTACTTAACACTGAATGTCTTACTGAAGATCAGACCACAGGTTGTCTTATCAGTTTTATTTTTTTTCTCAAAATTACATAATGTGGTTGTTATGTAAGTCTATTTCTTCTTCATCTTCATTTTCTCAATGTCAAATTTAAAAAGGGGAGATGGTGCCTTTTCTTAATCCAAGCTGAAATCTTCTATCAGTAAGACAGGTAATACATCATTTTAGGCTCTATGCCTTGTTTTTCTTTTCCTCATTCCCCTGATCGTACTAAATAAAATAGCTGCTCTCCTGGTTAGAAGCAGTGTTCCCACAGGTAGTGCTATGAAAGGGGGTTTGGGAGTCAGAGGTCAAAGGACTTGCTTTCATGTATGTAGCTCTAACTGTAACCCAATGCATCCCTTTCCCCTGAGCAAAGCATTTGTCTTCTCAGCATGAATTGTCTACATGCAGAGCAGAGTGGGACCCTGCATAATGCTTGAAGATCCACATTTGGAGAGTCAAAACTCACACTTGAGATTTAACTGTATTACAGTTGATGAGAAAACAAATATTGAACCATGTTAGGACCTCGTTATACTTTGAAAACTTGAAAATACTAATTGTCTTAAGTTCCAAAGAGTAGATCTCAAACATCTTACTTGACTACAGATTGCATGCAATAACGAGTTATGCATGGCTAGCTGTTGCAGTGGCTTCCCTATAAAACAAAGAATAGCCAAAAACACTACACAGACCCCTTCCAATCAAAGAGCCTGAGCTTTAAAAGTTAACTTTACTGCCTGATTCTGAAGTTTTCATTTTCCTTGCCAGACAGGTTCAAAAAGAATGTCTGTTTTCATTTCATCAAGCTTAATCCATACATAACATCCTTTCCCACTATTTACTAGACTACAGCTATCAAATGAAGATATGATGTCTGTGTTTGGGTTAGTTACTTTAAATTCTAATGACCATGATGTAATCACTGTAATCAAGAAAAGCTTGTCTGTCTTTAGATTTAGGTCCTTTGCCATTGGCCTGGCACACTTTTGAGCCTTTTCATTAAGCTAACCACAATTTTGGCTAATTTGTAATTATCAGTGAGCCTGCTTTACACAGTCTTGTGGCCCCAAATTAAAGTTTGTTCCATTGGTTTTGTTGTGGTGGTTGTCATTCTGGCAAAACACTTTACAAATATTTGGATAAGAAAACTTTATCAGCAGTACATTTTTTACTATACTGATGTGTTTGTGTAATTTTGTGGGGTTTTTTCAAATTATGCATTTTTTTTACAATTGTATCTCAAGCAGAGATTCTCCTCTGCCCTAGTAAATGTTTAGAGAAACCTGGACATTTAGAAAGAAGTAAGTTGAAAAAAAAAGATGAAAACTGTAATGAGTATATACATGAAGGTAAAATGTTTTTCTTAAAATCTTCGTTTGTGTTTTTTAAACAATAAAAGTTTACATAAATAAAATGGAAATCATACACATTTTCCTAGTACAAGGAAAGTTTAGCTATTGTAAAGAAAACCTACATGATGTCCCTATTCTAGGCACCAACTTTCAAGAATTTAAGATTATTCTTTTGGTTGTTCACTAAAAAGGAAACATAAGACCCTCTTTCTCTTTTTTCCAGAGAAAAAAAATACTTGCTAATGAATTTGGAAATCAAGGGCTGTTAAATGATTTTGGTACAAATAACTACTCCAGTTGATAAAATTTTACTACTCAAATCCACTTAAAGCTCATTTCATCAGAAATACCCTAGATACCATTACCATTTAGCTACTTTTCCTGACATGGCCCTAAACCTATGAAAATCTGTCCCTATACTTATTTGGCACATATGGGATAGATTTTTTTTCTTTTTTTCTTTTCTCTCTCTCTCTCTTTTTTTTTTTTTTGGTCTTCTAGGTTGCAAGGTGAGTAGACCAAAAGGGGAAGGAGAGAATGATTTAGTTGCTAAGCAACAGACTGGCAAGGATCAGGGATTTTTCAACTAAGGCCTGATAAGCTTTCAGTAGTGTCCTGGGAATGCGATAGAGAGAGGGAGTATTCTTGAACTCCCCTGTGCCTTTTTTTCCACTTCTTTTAGACTGAAACCTGTGGGGCTATTCAAATAGGAACATGAATAGTTTTTCTTCACAGTATGTAAATATGGCTGTGGAAGACTCTAAACCTTCCAGTTTCCTGTGATGCTTTTACTCCTCTCCCTCAGCAGTGGCAGAATTATAGATGGGTGGTCATCACTAACCCCCACAGGATACCATCCAGCAAGGTTAAGTAATTAACCTACATTAATTAATCACTAGGTTGGTTGAAATAAATGGATTGTCATGTATACTCTAGTACAATAACCTCTTGGTAGATGCTGCTTCATTTTTCCCAATTAAAGTAATTCATGAAAGCCAACAAAAAGAAAGAGACAGCAGCATTAATTCAGCTTATTTAAGCTATACTCTCTTTAGAACTTATTTCATACTGGTTTAATTAAGTAATACTTTAAATGCCTGATGTGAATGGCACCAATAGAGAGAACTAATTTCAGAATGACAACAGTGACTTAGTCCCAGGAATCTAAGGGGAACAACAATTTTCCTAGGTGGGAATGGTGGAAACTGAAATAAAATACAACCAAATATGACAGAGATAATAGGGTGTTTAGGTTAATAGGTGTGGTGCATGTCTATTATAAAAAGTTGTTGTTGAAGCCATGCCTGTTAACCTTTAACCCTATGGCCTTATTTGGCAGTTAACTTGCTTACCAGCAGGACATCTTTGTGATTTCTTAACTAGGTCTAAGCATAAAGAAGTAAGTCCTGACAGTGTAACAGGAAAGAGAAAAAACAATTTCTTGTGTTTTCTTGTGGCAGTAAGTTCTTCTAGGAGAACTCTGGTAAACTGAGAAAAAATATCATGTTTTTAATTTATACTAAGTGATAAGAAAATACCTCTGTTTCAACATTATCAAGTTTTAAAATGCAAAATTTTGAAGAACACAGAAGACCAAAAAATTCAAAGAACCATGAAATTTAAGTGCATGCTTTTACTCTTTATTAACTTCTAGTAAATGCTCATTATGTGTTTTTATGTGTGTATACATGTATGAAATTGAGGTGTAAATTGATATAAATTGCATTTGTGCTTAGATTTTGTTTTCAATTTAAATGAATAAATTTTTTAAATTGACATTTCAGTGATACCCTTGAAAGAAATGGAGCTATTCTTCTCTGACATAAAACCAGGATTCTGATTCCCTAACCTAAGGAGATACAGATGATGTGGGTAACTCGGACAGATTTCTGTGGCGCCACGGGTTATACCACTTGATCGTATCTTCCCCATTATTCTAGTGATCTGTTATTTAATGCCCCAGATGTTTAATTTAATTTTTACGTGTTTACGCGTTTTACTCCCCCAGATACTGTTATCTCCTTATGGGAATGGAGCCCAACAGCATCCAACACAATGCATTGTGTATAGTGGCATCTTAAGGAAATATCTGTGGTCTTGGTTTGACTTAACTCTTACACTCTAAGGGTTTTGTGAGGCTATGAAGAGACTGGGAGTATATGTATGTGTCTTTTGCAGGGAAAGGACCTCAAACATCTTGAGGAAAGGAATGGGGTCAGGCAAGCACAAGTAAAGAAATTGTAGCTGTGTTTGAAGAGGAGGAAACTTAGAAGATAATGAAAAGTGAGGCTGAAAATATAGGTTCAGTGCCCACTGTGGGAGGCTGGGGTATAGGATTAAAGCACATATTTATCCTTTGGATGCAGCAGTCACAACTCCAATGCCAAAGAGTACCAGGGAGCTACAGGTCATGAATGAAGCCAGCCTGGTAGAGACAGAAGTATAGCAGTGGCAAAGTGGAGTATGTCATCCATGAAATGGGCACCCAATAGTCAGCTCTAGCAATTAGTGACATTTAGGAATCCAGGCACCATACTGCCAGACTTCCGAATCTTTTCAATAGTAGCCAGAACTCCATTATTTTGTGATATATTCTAGTTTTTGAAGATTACCTTCATTTACAAAAAACAACAGCCTATAGGTCAAATAAAACATAACTATAAGCTTGATACAATTCATGGACTATCAGTTTGTGACTTCCAATGTCTACAAAGAGGAGTTATGGAAAAGAGTTATTATTTTGTTTTTTAAAAGCATAAGGAATGAATTTTTACTGCCACTTTCCCACAGCGTAAATAAAGGACACAATAGGACATCACATGATGCATGTGGCAACTCAAGTATAGTGATGCTGCTCAAGAGACAACCAGCAAATTTAGCAACTTGTCCAGAGCATTGCTCAAAGTATAGGTGGTGGGACAGTAGTCCTGGAATATGCTGAGAAAATGCAGCTCCTTTACCGAGCCTATAATTAAGCTGATACTCTTCCCAAGCTCCCACCTACTGGTTGGGGATAGTTGCAGGGGAAATAACTCTGGCTTTATCCAGTTTAAAATTCAGTCTGATGCACATATATAAATAGTCTCTTTGAGTGGTAGTTGCCATCTTATATGATTCCTGGGCTCCTCCTCTCCTGAACCCTATACACTGGCTACATCCACTTGTTTCTAGCATATTATTCCCAATCCACCTGGTTTCTGGATACCCTGCTGGCTTCTGTTGCTAAACGTCATAGCTGACTAGCTCACTGTCCATTCTTTGGGCCAAACGGATTCCCCCTGAGAACATGGGCCACTTGACCTTTGTTGATTTTTCTTCTCAATTAAAACAGGTTTCACACCCAGATGTCTGCGAGTCTCCAGCTAGACCCTGGGCTGATGGTCCATTTCAGCCTCTGTATAGCTCACCTCATCCCTCCTAAAAGGCCCACTGGATCTCATTTCATCAACCACACCCATCTCCTTCCTTCCCACACTTCCCTGAAGCCAGAGAGAAGAGGTTTTCTTTTATTTCTATATGTCATATCTGTTTTCTACCATGGAAGTGCCTTGTTTGGGCAAGCAGAAGGAGCATCCTAGCTACACCAAGGTCCAACTCTATGTATGGATCCTCCAGGCTGAATCTTTTATATCTAAATGTGAGCTAAAGAAATATGGACAACCCTTTCTCTTCCCCCACAAACCTGGTTTCAAGCCTATCACCTTCTTGCAAAAACACAGCTAAAAATTGTCTTAGCCTCTCTCTTTTTAGAAATGTGCCTAATTGACACACCACCCTTCACACTAAGCCCAATCTCCAGAGATGGGGAAATGTCCAAGTGCCGTAAGTGTCAAGGTCATGCATTTAGAAATGCAAAAGGGAAAATCATACCACAAATTCCAAAAATTTACCTGTGTTCCCTAAGTTTTGTGGGGAACTACAGAAATCAAAATTAAGTGAAGCTACATTCTTTTCATTCCAAATTACCAAACTCTTTTCTCCAGTTTCTTCTCAAGGCAACTTTTAAACACTCAGGGCTTGTACACTGCAGGTCTGATATAAATATGCCATGAAATTTTTCTGATACCAGGAACATGGGTTCTGAGGCTTTTAGACATATTGAACGACTTATCTTTTCACTCCAACTAATTTCTACTCTCTGAATCTAGAAGGCACTCAAAACACAAAATGATTTAATACAAATGATGTAATGCCATGTATATATTTTAGGCTTTTCCTTGCCAAAGTTCCATTTAAAAAAAAAGAAGAAAGAAAGAAAAAGAAATGATTCTCAGAAGACACTGCACGCGATGAAAGCTATTTATATCCCTCCATCACTCCCCCTTTGCTCAATATGAAAACCTCCTCTTAAAAGCTTGTCAACAAATGTCTCAGAATGGTACAAAAAAGAATCCTTGTTTTTAATGTGTCACAGTTAGTAACAATGCTTGCATTTATTACCTCCATAAAAAACAAATATTCTCTGATTATGTAAACAAAATCAACATTTGAAACCCCAGTGTGTTTATGTTGTTTCAGGAATATACCAGCAAACCAAGATTATGTGTTGAAGGATTTGAGGTTAATATAGTTAATTCAAGTCCATTCACCTACAGATTTTGAGTGGGTGGAGAAATTGGTGTATAATCTATACTAATTTAAGGACATGGCTATATCTTCACAGTGGTATGTGAAATTGATTTTATTCTTAAAGGAAAAAAAGAAAACGTACACAATTTCTCTCAATAGGAATCCCTCCCCCCAAATTAACACTGTTACTGAAACAAAAACTGTGATATTACGAAGAACTGTAACTAATGAATGGACATAAAAATAGCAAACAGCAAAGTTTAAGACGTTGGCTGTTCTTATTTTAGAAGATGACTGCACAAAGCCAGCCTAAAGAGGGGGATACAATTTCACATTTTATTGGCGTTTAGGGAAACTTTATACTCTGTCTCTGGAAAATCAGAAAGGGAAGTGGTTATAAGGAATCCACATAATAATGTATGGGAAAGCCAACTAGAATTTACAAGGGAGGGGACTCTGCTGGTGAATCAAAGAGCTGCCAAGTCACATGTTGCACAATTTATTAATCATGGGCTGCTCTGCCAGCCAGCAGTTTCTCCATTTTCTCCTCATTTATGACTCTATTCCCACTAAGCCAGTAAATTATTTTTGGTGCAAAATATGTGTTATGAGTGAAAACACAACACAGGACAAAATGAGAAGAAAGTAAACATTTGGCAGCTTTCAAAAGCAGGTGGAGCAGGTCCAAGACTGTATATTGTCTACATTTTAAGATTTTGATTTTGGCCGGGGAAGAGTAGTTTGTTGTTAAATGCTACACAAGTCTCAGTCTGGTCCTCAAGGAACAAGTATTCAGCATCGTTTTGAAGTCCAATTACTGGGGATCCGTTGGCACAAAGAAATGATATGTGCCCTTGACCCTGCTCCAGTTTCCCACTGTGACTGCAAGTAAAAGAGGTTTATAGACAACTACTGACAGAAAAGATCCTGCCAACGGTCCTCTTGAAGATTCTCTTTAATCACTGAAAAAGCCAAACACATATGTATTGCCACTATTATGTTCTACCTGGGCATGAATTTCTAATTAAAAAATATATACATAAGGTTATCTATATAAGCTCTTTCTTTGAGAAAAAAAATGATCTTTATGCATGGCTAATATTTTAAGGCATTGCATGTCTAAATGCATGAGATTTTCTAAACCTGCATAATATTGGACAGGAGGTTTGCCTCAGGGCTTCTCACCCTGAATGCCACTTTACCCTCAATCCAAAGCTAAGACACTGCTGACTATGATAATTTGGGCTAAGCTGATGGTGGAGAGGAAAATCCTAAGAATTTATGAAATACTTTTCCTCTAAAGGAAATGCAGTGGACTGAAGAAACAATATCTACCATTCCAAACGATATCAAATACTTCTTCCCCATGACAAGCGGGCATGCCCCGATGCTCTACAGCCTCAATTAATCTCACTGGAAGAGGGCTATAGAAAAGTTCATTCATCTATCCCTACACTCACCAGAAAAATAGTATTTTTTAAAACATTGTGAATGACCACTGTCTGCCTAAGTAAATTATACGGAGTTCATGCAGACAAAGAGCCACAAAGCAGGGTACAGCCTCACGCCTGCTGGGCAATTTTCAGTGCATCTCCTCTTGTCAGTTGCGCTCCTGAGAGCAAGTGCTTGCAGATGATCCACAGACCCCTCCAGTTCCCTCTCCATATCCCTTCGCTCCCCCAAAGGGGAGGAGTTTGATTCCCCAAGCACATACACTACCTCAAATCCCTTCTGTATCCCTCCTCTATCTTTACCCACCTTCTCTTTCTTCATGGCTGCTGTGGACACGTGCCCAACTTTCCACAGTGACTATTTCCATCTCCACTTTAGCTCTCATCCCTTCCTCCTTCTCCAGGAGTCCTGCTCTATCTTTGTCACTTCTCTTTCACTTCTGCACTATCTCTACTCCTTGTGGACCACTGACCTTTATTGACAAATATAATCAAACCATCCTTACACATAACACCTCTATTTACCCACTCCCTGATCTCTCCAAAAGTTTTTAAGATTCACAGAAACTTAGACTTCCAGAACATTAGAGTTGAAAAGAAACTTGAAAATCTTTATTCTCATTAAATCATGTTACAAATAAAGGGAAAATCCCATGCCCTTGTTAGTCTTTCCGCTATGCTCACAATTTTAACAAAGCCATTCAAAGGTAATGAATGATTCACAATTATTTTTACTGAGTCTTTATCTTTTCTGGCTTTGCTATTTTTGGTAATTGCTTCTTCTCAGAGAATCATTTCCTCCCAATTACCCAGAACCATATATTTAATCCAAGACACAGTCATCTGGGATCATCCCAGATCCACACATCTATCACCAGCCTTCCCATCAAATTTCTACCCCAAATTCTTACAACCATCCATGATTCCCTCCTTCTTTTCATTTTTCTTTTAAAAATAATAAGAAATTATATCCACCCTGTCACTCTTTTCTACTGCCCTTTATGGCTTTCATTTTCTCTTTATGAACTGCTGTAATAGGCTCCTGAACAGGATCTTCACAGTTGTTTTCTATCATCCCCAGTGAAACTCTGATATGGTCACTTTACCCTTAAAACCATTCTTAAGCATAAAGTTCCAATTCCCAATGCAGTTGCCAACTAAATAAACTACAACACCTAGCATTCAAAGCCCTTCTGCATCTGGTCCCAATTTTTATTTCAAGTTCATCATTCACTACTGTTTTTTTTTTTTTTTGAACCTTAAATTGTAGTCAAAATGAGGGACTAGATGTTCCATAAATATATTCCATGATTCCTACCTGTATACCATGCCCCTCTCTATTACATCCATTTCTAGTTTCCTGTACTTCTTTCCTTCACCATCATCTCTTTTAACTAAAAGACTCATGCTCTGGCAAGGTGAACCTCAAGGAGCAGCTCACTTACGTAGCCCATCCTGATGATTCAATGAGAATAGAGCTTTCTCTCTTTGGGAAATCATAGCACTGCACATTCCATTTGATGCCACCTAGGATATTCTGTCTTATCTCTGAGACACTTGGGTCCTTGCATCATTCCTTTCCTGAGAGTAAAACTGAGGCTCGAAACTGTTTGATTTTGTTCCTTCCGGAATTCTTAGCGTAGTGTCTTGTGTTTAGATAATCATCTGGGTTTAGGTGTTGTCTTACAGGTTCTAGAAAACTCAACATGTTTTAGACTAAACACTCTCCCCACACCCCAACTTGATCCCTCACTAAAATTTCTCTTTACACAAAATACCTAGACTGAGCTAATGTTCCCACCAGTGATTTGGTAATCCAGCCCAAAAAACTGAAAGTCTTCTTAAATTTCTTACCTTTCAGCATAATTCTCACCAATCATTCACACTGGTAAACAAGTCTTGTTGATGTTCTAGTCAAAATTCCTTATTAATCTCCCACTTTTTTCCATCAGTACCCTCCATCTTAGGTCAGTTCCTCAATATTTCTTACCTTGACCATTGCCATAGTCTGGAAACCATGTCTAACTTCTCCTTTGTAACCTGTCTTCCAAGCTGCTACTAGGGTGATTTCTCTAAATAACATAACTGTTTTGTCCTTCCTCAAATCTTTCCAGGCTCCCTAGAACCTACAGAGGAGTGTTCAAATTCTTTGAATGGCTTTCAAAGTCTTTCACAATCTGACCTCTGCCCTCCTTCCCAGACACCTTTCCATTTATGCCACCAATTTACATATATCCTGCAAACATAGAAAAATCTTGGGATGCCAGTACCCCTTGCTTAAGTAAATTCTATTCAGTCTTCAAGACTCAACTCCAGGGCGCCTGGGTGGCTCAGTCGGTTAAGCGACTGCCTTCGGCTCAGGTCATGATCCCAAGGTCCTGGGATCGAGTCCCACATCGGGCTCCCTGCTCTGCAGGGAGCCTGCTTCTCCCTCTCCCACTCCCCCTGCTTGTGTTCCCTCTCTCGCTGTGTCTCTCTCTGTCAAATGAATAAATAAATAAATAAATAAATAAATAAAGACTCAACTCCATCCTCCTTCTGATACACATCATAAAAGCACATAGCATATATCTTCTCTGTCAAATCACATAGTAACAGTAAGTTTACTTGTCTATCTTCATCAAAGACAGAGAATCCCCCTCAGACTGGAATATTGTCAAATTTTAATTCATATAGAGAGAGTCTAACAAAATACCTGGAATATCATATAATATCTGTAGAACTAAAAATGTATGAATTAAAAACAAGCACATAATAATTCAGCCCTGATTTATGTCAAACTACCTGTACTTATAATAGCTTGTTTATGAGTTCAAAAACAAATAAAATTAAATAAGGTACTGTTTAGGCATACATATTTAAGTTAAAATTTAAAAATAAACAAGAAAACAGTAGGGGTGCCTGGGTGGCTCAGTCGGTTAAATGTCCAACTCTTGGTTTGGGCTCAGGTCATGCATGATCTCAGGGCCAGGAGATTGAGCCCCACCTCTGGCTCCATGCTTAGCATGGAGTCCACTTGAGATTCTCTCCCTCTCCCCCTGCCCCCCTCTCTCTCTCAAATAAAAAAATTAAAATCTTTAAAAAAATGTGCCCATTCATGTACCAACAATGATAGAGTCTCATGAACCAAGGATTGTGATTAATCCAATTTAAGGGGGTGTTTGGAAACCATGCTAGGCATCAGATTTCTTTGTCTACTAATTAACAAAAAACTGCAATAGTTATTTTAATATTTAGATCACAATAATCATGTTTATTTTAAAAAGTGACATTTTTATAGAAAGATGTACTTTCTCACTATATTCTTTTTGATCTATAGTGCCATTGGGAAAAAATATGAAAATATGATAGAACAGATAGACCACTACAAATGTGACCAAATAGGAAAATATATCTACCCTAATGTTCAAATTTGTATGTGGAAATTTACCTACAAAATGGATCTCTTCTCTGAGGAAAAATAACTACAAGAGAAAGAATAATCACTATTTAGTGTTCTCTTGGATACACTAGTTAGATTCATTCAATCAGTCATCAAGCATTTATTGAGAAACAGCTATATTCCAGGATATATTAGATGCTGGGGATACAAAAATAAATAAAACAGGACTCGTGTCAAACAAAGAGCATACACAGGCCAAAGCTTTCTCTTGTGTCACATTTGTATCTTGGAAAATTGGCTTATCAGCAACTTGATAGAGTGCAATTCATAGAAATAATTTTCTTTTCAGTCCAATTCAAGTGGAATTCTGGAAAATTTGTGAAATGTTCTTTATATCAGTTGAACAGAATGAATTGTTTATGATACCTTAATTCCCAGTGTGCAAATTTTTTTTTAATTCTCTAACATAGAATTTGATAATTTTTAAACTATCATTATAGGCTGATTTCTTGGAAAATTGATATTAATTGCAGCAATAGTAATTAAATCTTTAAATTGTATTTTTAAAGTCTTATTATTCAGTGATTTATAAAGGGAGTTTTATATAACTTTATTGAAAATGGAATAATAACTGTGGTCCATTTCACGGTGATTTTGCAAACATTGTTTAATATAATGCGAATCAGATTTTAAGTACTGACTTCTTATTTTTTGGAATTTTATAGTATTTATTGGAATTTTATAGTAATTCTTTATAGACCTTTTTGAGATGTACACAGTACACACCCATTAATTGTTTATTATTGATATCATCCATAAGAAATAAAAAGTGATGCAAAACTTCATTCAAATGACAGTGGAATAAAATATATGTACTTTTGAAGACGAGAAATGTGAAAAGGTATAAATGAAACTTACTATAGATTTTATACTGAGTAATATTAACCTCTGGGTAGTATGCATGGGGGGAAATGTTATAAGTTGTGTCTAGTATAGTGAATAGCATAAATGAGTTAAAGATTCAGCTCAGCATTGTTTTATGGTGAGTAAAGAAAGTGAAGGATACAGTGACAAAGTAGAAAGGCGGGGTTAAGATAAATGATAAATGGTCTGATTCTTTTTACTTTTATTTTACTAGTATTTAACATGTATTTCACAATTACCATATGATTCACAGGTGACATGCTTTGGAGGGGGAATCCATGCTTAGTAGATGAAAAACTACTATTTATATAACATAACTCTTAGAAGTGGCATGTATAGCCTAAGTCATCTAAGTCATCAAAACTTCATAAAAGGAAAAGAAAAATAAAAAGAGGGAAGAAAGGAATGATAGTTTTGTTGTAAGGATAAGCCTATGAGATTTCAGTGATTTATCATAATGGAAAGGCAGTGAGTAAAGAGAGAAAAATGAGAGCTTTAGCAGAAAGTACTTAGCATAAAACTTCAAAGAGACTTTCCATAATGTCTGTGATCCTAGTTATAAAGAAAAAAGAAAAGAAAATATCCATCTACTTAAATCTAAAACAAATGGTCATTTATATGGCATAAGTACTCTTTGTCCAGGCAGGAGGGTCAAACCTTAGAAGAGAAAGAAGATAACAATTCCTTCTTTAGAACACAAAGAAAACTAAATTTCATGGTTATACTTTCTAATGTTAGGAATGCAATATCTGAGCCTCTTTATTCTAAATTCTCTGCATTCTCAGTTTTGAAAACTGAACAAGCCAAATCTATACACATCCTTATGCTTTACATGGATACATTTGTGTCTGTTCCCAACCATATCACTAATTCTTAAGACATCAGGAGGTAAGAGAAGATAGTTTTGTTTTCCCTCAATATCTTCATGGGTTTATGGCCACAAAAAGTGACATGTGATGATTTACAAAGCATTGGATATTATTTTTTTGAGTTGAATATTATTTTAAATGTGAATTGGTGATTTCAGCATCCTTATTGCACCTTAATTTTTCAAAACATATATGTCAACTCATTTAATCATCTTGGCAATGCAGTGACATTCTTTGTTATATTACAAATAAAAACACAATGACAAAAACATTAAATAACTGACCTAAGAACTGAAACACGTAAAAGACAAATGTGCCAAAGAAGCCAGGCTCCATATGACAAAAGATTACATTTTGAAAAGACATAAAATCTTCTCCCATTACTATCAGGGGGAATTCAGGGGGAATTCAGATGACCATTCAGACTTATGTCACTAATTAAGAGACCTGTCTTGGGAGGTCACCTTTATCTTTATCTTGTGAGTCAGTGTCATGTAACATTCGGGTCAACCTCCTAGTATTTGTGTTCTCCCTCCTAGCGTCTCCCTCCATAGTTGTGATCACACAACTATGAAAATTTCACAAATAGTATATATTGACTATGGAAAGATGAAAGGCAAAATAGATTGAGTCATGATGCCGAAAATATACTTTGAAACACCTCAGCATAAGCAATGTGATATAGTGCATACATATTACTTAAGGTAAGGCAACACCCAACTGCCCACCAAGAAAGCTTATTTGCACAGTGGTCAACTGACAAGCTAATCATGAACACCCAGTCTTAACACAGAAAGATGCAGCATACTATGAGAATGGGCCAAACTTGAGGGGTGGCTATCCATCCCTCCTAAAATTTCTGTCTTTGATCAATAGCCAAAGTTCTGCTAATTTTTTTACTGGATATCTAAAATGGATTTGTACTGGTGAAACTAGTGACATATCTTGTTAATTTGAGTGATAAAATGAGCATTCATTAGTGAAATTAGAGGTAATCCAGATGTATGGATTGCCTAAAATAATTTACAGTTTTGCTCCTGAAAGTGGGGTCCAGTGTCCAGCAGCATTAACATCTCCTGGGAGCTTATCAGAAATGTAAAATCTCAGGCTCCACTCTAGGCTTGCTGTATAAGAATCTGCATTTTAACAAGATCCTCGGGTGATTCACATGTACTAGTTTAAAAGCATTCCCCACCCTTTATGAGCAAGCTAAAAATGAACTCTAGCAAGGCCTATAATTTATACCCTTAGGAATATTGCCTTAAGCTCAACCCTAAGGGATCTGTTCAGTCATAACTTTGGCCTCTGTTGACCAAAAGAATAACATAATGCTGTTCTGGTATTTTTGCACCTGCCTTAAGTAAATCTTATATTCAGAGTGCTAAACAGAATATATAACAGGACAAGGAGCTGTGATTCATGAAACTAAAAAAATGAGCTACCTATATATCCAGGACAGACTTACTTTATGCCTATTGTCTCAGTGTAATTATAGTTGACCCTTGAACAACATGAACTTGAATTGCATGGATCCACTTATACATAGATTTTTTCTATTATTATTATAATTCTATATTATTCTAAATATAATTCTATATTATCTAAACCAAGTACAGAACTGTAAATGTATCTTCTTTACATATGATTTTCTTAATAACATTTTCTTTTCTCTAAATTAGTTTATTATAAGAATACAATATATAATACACTTAACATACAAAATTAGTGTTGACTATTTAGGTAATTGATAAGATTTGTAGTCAATAGTAGGTCATTAATAGTTAAGTTTTGGGAGAGTCAAAGTTATATGTGGATTTTCAACTGCGCCCTTAACCTCTGTGTTTTCAAGGGTCAATTTTACTAATAATGCCCCATTTCACTCTCAAAGGTTTCTGGGTTTATATGATAAATTATGTGGTCAACCTTACCTATCAGGTCATATGAATTTTCACATTTGTGCTTGCTTCTTAATAACAGGCTCCCACATTGATAGTTTTTATTATGGACATATGGGATAAGAGATGGGGAACTTTTCCTTTTGGACTTCTAGCATCTATGATGTCTCAAGATTATCAGTTTGTTCTGCTATCCTGATGTGTCATCCTATCTAAAAGAATTATCAAATACGTTGAAGGTAGTACTGGTGGGTTTAAGAATATAAAAGATGTACTTTCAAATTCATAGTCTGCTCCCATAACTCTTTAAGTCAGCTCCTCTATAAAATGTTTTGTAATTTTAAAAATAAGGTGGGATAGCATTTCCTTTTAATTAGTAATTTGTTCAGTTTCCTAAGAGTATTTTTTTAAAAATTACAAATAGAAAAAAAATAAGATGGGATGGAAGATGCTCCAGTTCTAAAATAAACGTGTTGATGTGGAAGTAAATCAAAATTAAATTTTAAAATGTCTTAATCCAAAAAATCTTATTCCAAAAAAAATCTAAAATACTTATTTATCCAGCCACATATATGCTAGCATTAAATCAACCACTAGAATTATATACATTTTAGCCAATATTAGACCTTAATTAATGTTTTGAATCTTTATCATAATGTTTTACACAATAGTTAAATTGATGGAATTTAAATGCTTCTTAAGTACAAAAATTTAACCATATTATCTAAACCAAAATGTATTTGTAGCAATGTAATTCAAGGCCAACATTCTAACTTTCTGTTTTCTGAAAGTAAATGAAATGGTTTGGAGCTCTCATTTAAATAGATTCTAGATCTGTGGTACAGTTTTGGCAATGATAAGTTTTCTTGGTACATCAATGTTACCATAATGGTTAAGGAACTTATGAACATAGCATTTGTGGTGGCCAGTTTACAATTGAGAATTGAAAGATGCATTTTCAGAATCATAAATAAAGCTAAATACCCTCTTATTCAAGAGAAGGAATATCCAAAACCTGACCAATTGTACAAGGATCCCAATTAACGAAGACATTTCTTACTAGTGTGGAGGCCAGTATGTGATTACCGTACCATTGTGGAAGCAGATCTCTATAGACTTACTATCTTAGACAAGGCCCTTTTAATCTCAGTGAGTTTCAACCATTCTTACATTAAACGTGGCAAATTAACTTGAACATTAAGAAATAACTCATAAATTTATTTATCAGACAGGTTTACCAAGAACAAAATGGTAAGTTGATTGAAATACTGTATTGATTGGTCATAGAACTTTATCAAAAAGATCACAGTTTCTGTGAATACTGATAAATTAGGAGAAAAAGCTCACAACACACTGAGTTACAAAGTTGCAACTGAATGAAATGCAAACAACCATCAATTTCTCATTCCAACTCATGGCATACTCATCTCTGAATGGTTCTATATTAGTTTCTATTAGAAACTTATACAGCACTGCTTTCAGAATTTGACAGAATACTGATAATTATTTATAACTGATGAAAAATGACCATGAAACACCACAAAACAAATCCATCTAGACAACTCTGCAGTCATACCAAAATGTAGAAAGAAAGGAATAATACAAAGGACTGAAAAATATAATCATTTAACCTAAGTTTCTTTGCCTTATCAGCAATTAATGCACAGTTTAAGAGTTAAAGAAATGAAAGATAGTTAAATTCTCACCATTCCCATTACAAATGCCATATCAAACATATTGAAGATTACGTTGCTAGGAATACCTTTCAAATCCCAAATTTGTGAATATAAATTATTTTACCCTTCAATTTAGCAAAAGGAAACAATGGACATCAATAACATATATTTAATATCCACAAGAAATGGATACCCTGTAAAGAGCACTAAATCAGAAGTTAGGAGATATCATAGGCGTCTCACCTCTACTCAACTATTCTTGTTTTATTCTTAACCACAGGAAGCCTAGGCTCTAAGTAGATTCATATCCTAACTGAGCCACTTACTGATCATGTGATCTCAGGCAAGTTACTCACCCTCCCTCTGCCTCAGATTGCTCATTTGTTATATGGGCATGACATATAATAGTTTTGTTTTGAATACTTATGTGTGTTCATTCATACAAAGAGATTTAAAACAATGCCTGGCACAGAGAGTATTTAATAAATACTATTAGTATTTCTTTGACTCTGTAATGTACTTTGTTTTTACAAAAATTTTAAGACAAGTGTTTCATAACAAGTATAGACTGTTTCCCCTCTCCCTACAAGCTCACTTGAATAGATCTGATTTCTAGGGTCCTTAAACTTCAAAGAATATGTACATTCTTGTAAACTCCTAAAAATCATGAATAACAAGACAGTCATCTTCCAACCTTTTATCTTACTCAATATTGCATAGCTGAAGCAATCATAAAGTAGTCTTATTTAAACTTGTATTTTGGGGGGCGCATGGGTGGCTCAGTTGGTTAAGTGTCTGCCTTCCACTTGGATCATGATCTCAGGGTCCTGGAATGGGGCCCTGCATCAGGCTCTCTGCTCAGTGGGGAGTCTGCTTCTCCCTCTGACTCTCCCTTTGTGCACCCCCTCACTTTCTCTCTCTGTCTCAAATAAATAAAATCTTTAAAAAAATAAACTTTAATTTTTCAAACAGAATATGTATCTACAAGGAAATACCAAGGGAATATATGATGCCACAAAATAGCTGTAACACATCTGTGTACAGGTATAATCATATAAAAAATTGAGGGGATATAGAAAAGCAAATCAATAATTAAACAATTTAAACAAATGAACTCTGAAGTAGAAAACAGAGGTCACTAGATTTTAAAATAGAGCATGATAGAGATACTTTAACAGAATAATTTGAGAATCACTACTCAAAATGACAAATAAGGGTGGCTTTTTAAACATTTATATCTCCATGAATTGTGTGAATAAACTTAGACCATGGATTCTACCACTGACATGGCTGTTGACTTGATTTAAATCAACTCCAGCACTAGAGGCTGAGAAATTCCAGCTGTCATTCTTGACAAACTGCTTCTTTTGTTGAGAGGTTCTTCTCTAAGTTTGCCTTTATGATAGCTGAGACATACCGATTTTATTATAACCAAAGACTCAAGTTCACAGGTTTTTAAAGCCATCTGAAAGTTACATGCATCAGCTTTATCTCTGTGAAAAAATTACTACTAACACTATGTACTTAAGAAAGCTCACAGTGGTTTTGCCCAAGAGGAAAACATTGCTTTTGTCACCACACTGAAAGCAAAAATACCATTAAAAGATCTTGAAACAAAATGTCATCCATCAAATTCATCTTACTTAATTAGAAACTAGTCATAGCTGTCTGGGAATGTGAATGTCTAAACAGACACATGTGAGATTTTCTCATATTATATAAGAACTTTGTACAAAATACAATCATATTAAAACAAAGACCTTAAAAAAGGGAAATCTTGGTTTCCAGAATTATGGAGATAAATCAAACTTCAAGTGGTAAGCAGAAGTAAGAGCTCACAGAGTTTCAACCCATCTGTAGGTTCAAGAGTCTGATGACTGGAATTCTACTGCTGGTATGGATTCAGGAGATGAGAAACATGATAGGCACAGCATCTTAATACGGCCTGAAAATCTACTTCCTCCTTGAAAAAAGAACACACTCAGCTGTTGACCCAGATCTAGAGAGGGTTCTAAAAACCAATATAAAATAAGATAAAAAGCAGAGAAATCAAAATTCCAGGAGGGGATCAAGCATGAGAATACAATCTGAATTTATATTATTTTGTTTTTGTTTTGTTATAGTTTTCTTTTTTTAAGGTACAAATCCTTGGGATGCCAGGGTGGCTTAGTTGGTTAGGTGGCCGGCTCTTGATTTTGGCTCTGGTCATGATCTCAGCGTCCTGGGATCCAGCCCTATGTTGGTCTCTGCTCTCAGTGGGGAGTTGCTTAAGAATTCTCTCTGTCCCTCCCCCTGCTCATGCTCACACTCTCTCTCTCCCACTCTCCCTCCCTCTCTCTAAAATAAATAAATAAATCTTTAAAAAGAAAGTACAAATCCTTTTTACCTCAAATTGTTAAAACTACTTTTTCCTAAAATTATAACTAAAGATTAACAGAATTGTATATTTTATTTAAAATTTTACTCCTAATCACTATATTCCCCAACAGAACTATTTGGTAAGAATAAAACTGAACTCAGAAGGAAGAAGTGGTATGCAATGAGGAAGAAATAAATCATTAAAATGTTAATAAATCTAAATAAGTATTCACTGATACTAAGAATAATAATAGTAAAAAAAGAATAATAATAGTAACTAATTTGGATAATTTAAATAAAAGGCATAACGCACAGACTTATGAATAAACAACTTTTTAATTCCTATGGTTGCCTGTAAGTAAAATTAGAACCAAAACTTAATGGTGAGCTTGCTCCTTACTTGTACACTCAACATACATATAACAAAATCACCAGAAACCCCAGCAACTATGACCATACTTTATTACAGCAATTATAAATGAAATGGAAAATAATGTGGATAAATACTAAGCCACTTCAGGAACAAAGGCTCTTGAAAACACAGATTTAATTTAAAAGGCAGGAGAAGAGTTGTATGTGACTCAAAAAGAACACTAAAGTCAAGTTAATTTGTAATTTTCTACAAGGTTATTAAAATGACCCAGAACAAACAAAAGTTTTCAGTATGATAATCACATTATTTTGCTAATACAAGCAAAAAAAAAAAAAAAAACCCTCTATATACCTATTTAACATTCATGTATATATATTTGAGACAGTTTGCTCGTTTTGATCACCCTTTTATTTTTTATTTTTTTTAAAGAAAGCTTTATTCTTTTATTTTAAAGATTTTATTTATTTGAGAGAGGAAAATAGTGAGAGAACAAGTGGGAGGAGGGCCAGGGAGAGAAGCAGACTCCCTGGAGAGCAGGGAGCCCAACATGGGATTTGATCCCCTGGGATCATGACCTGAGCCAAAGGCAGACACTTAACTGAGCCACCCAGGCACCCTTGATCACCCTTTTAAACTCAGAGCAGAGGTCTATGATTTGCCTATATGTACACATAAATATTTGCTGGATGAAAGACATATAAATATTTGCCATAATTTTTAAATAAATAATAAATAAAAGTAAGGGGAAACTAATATACTTAACAAAAATAGTAGAAAAAATAGGAGGAGGAAAGTAGAGTAAAGGCATTCTTTTTTTTTTTTTTTTAAAGATTTTATTTATTTATTTGACAGAGAGAGAGATAGCAAGAGCAGGAACACAAGCAGGGGGAGTGGGAGAGGGAGAAGCAGGCTTCCCGCCGAACAGGGAGCCCGATGTGGGACTCGATCCCAGGACCCTGGGATCATGACCTGAGCTGAAGGCAGACGCTTAAAGACTGAGCCACCCAGGCGCCCGAGTAAAGGCATTCTTGATTTCTTTTACTGTTCCAGAGGATTAAAATGTGGACTAAACTCAGGCTTCTTTAGTCATATACAAATATTTAATTAAATATATACAAATATTTAATTCTATAACACTAGATAGAAATAAAAGTTAGGGAGACATGATGAGGGGCAAGAAAATAGAAAGTACAATATAAAATGGTTGAAATTATTACAAACATATCAGTAATTATAGTAAGTATAAAAAAGTCACTTATCCATTAAAAGATATATAATTTCAGCCTAGATTTTTTTTTGTGCTGTACTGAACTGTTTTTCTTTAATTTTTTTATTGTTATGTTAATCCCCATACATTACATCATTAGTTTTAGATGTAGTGTTCCATGATTCATTGTTTGTGCATAACACCCAGTGCTCCATGCAGAACGTGCCCTCTTTAATACCCATCACCAGGCTAACTCATCTCCCCACCCCTCTCCCCTCTAGAACCATCAGTTTGTTTCTCAGAGTCCATAGTCTCTCATGGTTCATCTCCCCCTCCGATTTCCCCCCCTTTATTTTTCCCTTCCTACTATCTTCTTCTTCTTCTTCTTCTTTTAACATATAATGTATTATTTGTTTCAGAGGTACAGGTCTGTGATTCATCAGGCTTACACAATTCTACAGAACAAACTGAGAGTTGATGGAGGGAGGTGAGTGGGAAATGGGCTAGATGGGTGATGGGTACTGAGGAGGGCACTTGCTATAATGAGCACTGGGTTGTTGTATGTAAGTGATGAATCATTGAATTCTACTCCTGAAACCACTATTGCACGGTATGTTAACTAACTAGAATTTAAATAAAAATTTAAAAAAGAAATATTTTGAACATATAGTAGGTACCTTCTCTGTACTGCTGTACTAAGTACCTATGAAGGAGGTATTATTGTTATCCCTGTTGTACAAATGAGGACCAGAGGGGTTAAGTTGCCTAAGGTCTTGGAATTTACGTGCAACCAGGACTGGATCCAAAGTCCGTGTTCTTCACAATCATTTTATTTTCCCTACTTGACTCAGTTAAAATGAAAAGCTTCAGTATACTACAAACTTAAACATAAGCCAGAAACTGAGAGACAACTGTCAACCCCTAACCCGCAAATGATTACTATTGAAAAAACACTAAGAACTCTCACAAATTAATTAAGAAAAACACTTCTGTAAAGGTAGTCAGGTATAACAGTAATCATAGATATCAAATCAAAACTATAGTGATATACCCATGCACATTCACTAGGTTGGAAAAAATTTTTAAGTATGCCAAATCAAGTATTTGTGAAGATGTGAAGAGACACTTTCATAGGCTGCTGATGACAGTAAAACAAAAGGAACTCCTTTAAAGTAACCTGGCATGCAGGAATACTGCAGATCTAATTATTTACAGCTTTAAGAAATTTAGGATATTTCTTTTATTATTATTATTATTATTTTAGAATTTAGGATATTTCTTACACAAGTAGATGTATACAAAGATTTTTACCAAATCACTCATAATATCAAAACTTTTGAAAGTTAAAAGTCCATCAACACAAGAAAAGATAAAAAATGTGGTTTATCATACACAGAATGCTACATAACAATTAAAAAGAATGCATAATTTGTCAACACAAATTCATCTAGAGTATATAATATTGAGTGAAAGACTGCTGGGGAAAAAAAGTATAGTATACCTGCATTAGTTTTTCATAAAAATTAAAATACACTAAATATACTTTATATTTGTAAAACACACTGTTATGATAAAAGTATAAAAACCAAAACATGGTTGGGTGGAAGACAAGTAACTTCAGGATGTTCATTATATATGGAAAGAAAGGACAAAGAATGGGTTCAGAAGAAATAGAAAGGGGGCATCTACCTTATATCTGATACCTAGCCCTTTAAGCATAAAAGGTTTGAAGCAAATAGGACCCAAAATGTTAGCATTTAAGAAATGTCTGTGTGGCAGAATAATGATTTTTTCATTCTCTGAAATGTCCTATATACCTAAATATTTTCATAATTAATTTAACTTGGTTTTAAGAAGAAATGTGCAGAAGGAGAAACAGAAGACCATAAGTTCCAATAAGACAGCTATATAAAATGATTTTTAAAAGTCACAAGAAAGAGACATTTAAACCACCTAGAAGTTAGAAAAGGAGAAGAATGTGTGAAGGGCATGTCCTTCAAGTAATTCTCCATAAATATAATTTCCACTTTTCTTGAGATAGACCCTTTGATTAATAGACTGCAAAGGTCCCAAGGTTTTACTCTGTGACAAGAAAAGAAATACAGATCAACTTCGCTGCTAGTCAAAGGGAGATCTCTAGGCTTTAAAAGGAGACCATGTCCACATCCTCTTATAAAACAAAGTGAAGCCTAAGAGATACATTATTCTTCATCCCCCTCAACACCCTCAGGAAATAATTTGGAGTTAATTTCAAAGCCTGAAACAATGGAGAATAAAGTATCTAATGGTTCTATATCATAAAATATAGATACATATATTTTAACCTATATAATTCAATAAAAATCAAAGTTACCAAACTACCATTGTAGACATTCTTTTTTTTTTTTTTTTTTTTTTTTTTTATTTGACACAGAGAGAGAGATAGCGAGAGCAGGAACACAAGCAGGGGGAGTGGAAGGGGGAGAAGTAGGCTTTCTGCCGAGCAGGGAGCCCGATGCGGGGCTCGATTCCAGGACCCTGGGATCATGACCTGAGCCGAAGGCAGACGCTTAACGACTGAGCCACCCAGGCGCCCCTGTAGACATTCTTTTAAATGAGAAGTCTGAAGAAATTTTGACCAAAAAAATAAATAAGTAATTTAAAAAATATTTTTAAAACCTGGGCAATGAGATCAATATTTTACTCTAAAGTATCCACATTTAAACAATTTTAAGTCCTTATATATTTGTTTTCACAAATAAACTATAAAATGTGCTCTTAGATATAAAAAATAAATGCACATGTCTAGTGAGCCTATTAGATATTAAAGCCAGTTAACTTCTGAAGGATATATACTAATTATGATGATTTAGGTCTAAGTTTGGAAGAGTTTATCTTAAGATATATCTTTAAGATAATTCATTTTTTAAGTTATTCCAGGTTCATGTTAATAAATTCCTGTTGTCAATATTATATCAGGAATACTCCCTCTAGGTTTCTAAATAGTGAGCAAGAAAGAGAGGAGGAAGGCTTGTATTCAGTTCACCTGCAAGCTGCAGCTAGTGATTTAATTTAAAAAGAAGTGGAACTACCACACAGCTATGTTTTATTCCATTGGAAAATATTGCCTTATTCATCGAAGAATCCTTCCAACCTATGCTGACAATCGCTGCAGCATGATTGTGCAGGTTATTTTAAGAATCACTAACCACTGTTCTATACAAGCTCAGAAAGTTTAGTTTAGTGTTTCTCAAAGTGTCCTTGGACCACTAGCACCAGAATCACCTAGGGCAGTTGTCAGAAATCCTAATTCTTGGACATAACACCACATACTTTGAATAGGAATCTCTAAAGACCTTAGGGGAATCTGCATATTTAATATGCTTTTTAAATGAGTTTTTATTTGAAAAAAATGAATTTAAGAACAACTGATCTATAATCAGTATCTAATTAGTAAATAATCTGTAATTAATATCTGAAAAAACAAATTGATGTTCACTACATTAAAACAAAGTCTTGAAAGTAAAGTAAGAAAAAAAGACATAGGGCACCTGGGTGGCTCAGTTGTTAAGCGTCTGCCTTTGGCTCAGGTCATGATTCCAGGGTCTTGGGATCGAGCCCCACATCAGGCTCCCTGTTCCACGAGAAGCCTGCTTCTCCCTCTCCCACTTCCCCTGCTTGTGTTCCCTCTCTAGCTGTGTCTCTCTCTGTAAAATAAATTAAAAAAAAAACTTAAAAAAAAAAAGACACTTAGTCTTTGTTAGGAGGACAGAGGTTTTTTCCATTTAAGAAACTTCTAATTTATTAAAGTACTGTTGCTTCCACCTGAGCAATAAAGGTACTTCTCTATGTTTAAAAATAAGCATATTTTAAAAAGCAAAATTCTTTAAATTTGCAACTATTAGACCATTCCCCTAGGGCCCTGTAAGATGAGTATTTTGTTATCATGAAGTGTTTTGTATTACCATTTTTGTAATACAAGATAATTATTTTTATATTATGTACCCTAATATAATATAAATGTTAGGGTCACAACCTTCAGAGAGAAAAAAAGAATAAGCCAATAGTAATTAAAGTCCATGCCAGTTATCTAAATTGGTAAAAGCATGAGAATAATAAAAGACGAAATTGCAGACTTCATCTGATCCACTAACTTTGACCAGGTTTAAAAACACACTTCTTTATGTTTACAGCAGCATTATTTACAATAACCAAGATGTGGAAGCAACCTAAGTGTCCATCATTAGATTAATGGATGAAGAAGATATGGTATTACATATTATGCTAAATGAAATAAGTCAGAGAAAGACAAATACCATAGATTTCACTTATACGTGGAATCTAAAAAATAAAACAAATGAACAAACAAACAAACAGAAGACTGATGAATACAGAGAACTGGTCATCACCAGAAGGGAGAACTGATGCTTTACTTACTATTTACATTTCTATACTTTATGTTTTCCACTTAACAAACAAAGGAAATGAATTAAATGGCACAATACCTTCATATATGGGCAGGAAATAGAAAGAGGGGGGAGTAACTTTTTTTTTTTTTATTGTTATGTTAATCCCCATACATTACATCATTAGTTTTAGATATAGTGTTCCATGATTCATTGTTTGTGCATAACACCCAGTGCTCCATGCAGAACGTGCCCTCCTCAATACCCATCACCAGGCTAACCCATCCTCCCAACCCCCTCCCCTCTAGAACCCTCAGTTTGTTTTTCAGAGTCCATCGTCTCTCATGGTTCTTCTCCCCCTCCGATTTCCCCCCCTTCATTCTTCCCCTCCTGCTACATTCTTCTTCTTCTTTTTTTCTTTCTTAACATATATTGCATTATTTGTTTCAGAGGTACAGATCTGAGATTCAACAGTCTTGCACAATTCACAGCGCTTACCAGAACACATACCCTCCCCAGTGTCCATCACCCAGTCACCCCATCCCCCCCACCCCACCCCCCACTCCAGCAACCCTCAGTTTGTTTCCTGAGATTAAGAATTCCTCATATCAGTGAGGTCATATGATACATGTCTTTCTCTGTTTGACTTATTTCGCTCAGCATAATACCCTCCAGTTCCATCCACGTCGTTGCAAATGGCAAGATCTTATTCCTTTTGATGGCTGCATAATATTCCATTGTATATATATACCACATCTTCTTTATCCATTCATCTGTTGATGGACATCTTGGCTCTTTCCACAGTTTGGCTATTGTGGACATTGCTGCTATAAACATCGGGGTGCACGTAGCCTTTCGGGTCCCTACTTTTGTATCTTTGGGGTAAATACCCAGTAGTGCAATTGCTGGATCATATGGTAGCTCTATTTTCAACTTTTTGAGGAACCTCCATACTGTTTTCCAGAGTGGCTGCACCAGCTTGCATTCCCACCAACAGTGGAGGAGGGTTCCCCTTTCTCCGCATCCCCGCCAACATCTGTCATTTCCTGACTTGTTAATTTTAGCCATTCTGACTGGTGTGAGGTGGTATCTCATTGAGGTTTTGATTTGGATTTCCCTGATGCCGAGCGATATTGAACACTTTTTCATGTGTCTGTTGGCCATTTGGATGTCTTCTTTGCAAAAATGTCTGTTCATGTCTTCTGCCCATTTCTTGATTGGATTCTTTGTTCTTTGGGTGTTGAGTTTGATGAGTTCTTTATAGATTTTGGATACTAGCCCTTTATCTGATATGTCATTTGCAAATATCTTCTCCCATTCTGTCAGTTGTCTTTTGGTTTTGTTGACTGTTTCCTTTGCTGTGCAAAAGCTTTTTATCTTGATGAAGTCCCAATAGTTCATTTTTGCCCTTGCTTCCCTTGCCTTTGGCGATGTTTCTAGGAAGAAGTTGCTGCGGCTGAGGTCGAAGAGGTTGCTGCCTGTGTTCTCCTTTAGGATTTTGATGGACTCCTGTCTCACATTGAGGTCTTTCAACCATTTGGAGTCTATTTTTGTGTGTGGTGTAAGGAAATGGTCCAGTTTCATTCTTCTGCATGTGGCTGTCCAATTTTCCCAACACCATTTGTTGAAGAGACTGTCTTTTTTCCATTGGACATTCTTTCCTGCTTTGTCAAAGATGAGTTGACCATAGAGTTGAGGGTCCATTTCTGGGCTCTCTATTCTGTTCCATTGATCTATGTGTCTGTTTTTGTGCCAGTACCATACTGTCTTGATGATGACAGCTTTGTAGTAGAGCTGGAAGTCTGGAATTGTGATGCCGCCAGCTTTGCTTTTCTTTTTCAACATTCCTCTGGCTATGCGGGGTCTTTTCTGGTTCCATACAAATTTTAGGATTATTTGTTCCATTTCTTTGAAGAAAGTGGATGGTATTTTGATGGGGATTGCATTGAATGTGTAGATTGCTCTAGGTAGGATTGACATCTTCACAATATTTGTTCTTCCAATCCATGAGCATGGAACGTTTTTCCATTTCTTTGTGTCTTCCTCAATTTCTTTCATGAGTATTTTATAGTTTTCTGAGTACAGATCCTTTGCCTCTTTGGTTAGATTTATTCCTAGGTATCTTATGGTTTTGGGTGCAATTGTAAATGGGATCGACTCCTTAATTTCTCTTTCTTCTGACTTGTTGTTGGTGTATAGGAATGCCACTGACTTCTGTGCATTGATTTTATATCCTGCCACTTGACTGAATTCCTGTATGAGTTCTAGCAGTTTTGGGGTGGAGTCTTTGGGATTTTCCACATAAAGTATCATATCATCTGCAAAGAGTGAGAGTTTGACTTCTTCTTTGCCAATTTGGATGCCTTTGATTTCTTTTTGTTGTCTGATTGCTGTGGCTAGGACTTCCAATACTATGTTGAATAGCAGTGGTGATAGTGGACATCCCTGCCGCGTTCCTGACCTTAGGGGGAAAGCTCTCAGTTTTTCCCCATTGAGAATGATATTCGCTGTAGGTTTTTCATAGATGGCTTTTATGATATTGAGGTATGTACCCTCTATCCCTACACTCTGAAGAGTTTTGATCAAGAAAGGATGCTGTACTTTGTCAAATGCTTTTTCTGCATCTATTGAGAGGATCATGTGATTCTTGTTTTTTCTTTTGTTAATGTATTGTATCACGTTGATTGATTTGCGGATGTTGAACCAACCTTGCAGCCCAGGGATAAATCCCACTTGGTCGTGGTGAATAATCCTTTTAATGTACTGTTGGATCCTATTGGCTAGTATTTTGGTGAGAATTTTTGCATCCATGTTCATCAGGGATATTGGTCTGTAATTCTCCTTTTTGATGGGGTCTTTGTCTGGTTTTGGGATCAAGGTAATGCTGGCCTCATAAAATGAGTTTGGAAGTTTTCCTTCCATTTCTATTTTTTGGAACAGTTTCAGAAGGATAGGTATTAATTCTTCTTGAAATGTTTGGTAGAATTCCCCTGGGAAGCCATCTGGCCCTGGGCTTTTGTGTTTTGGGAGATTTTTGATGACTGCTTCTATTTCCTTAGTGGTTATAGGTCTGTTCAGGTGTTCTATTTCTTCCTGGTTCAGTTTTGGTAGTTGATACATCTCTAGGAATGCATCCATTACTTCCAGGTTATCTAATTTGTTGGCATAGAGTTGCTCATAATATGTTCTTATAATTGTTTGTATTTCTTTGGTGTTGGTTGTGATTTCTCCTCTTTCATTCATGATTTTGTTGATTTGGGTCATTTCTCTTTTCTTTTTGATAAGTCTGGCCAGGGGCTTATCAATCTTGTTAATTCTTTCAAAGAACCAGCTCCTAGTTTCGTTGATCTGTTCTACTGTTCTTTTGGTTTCTATTTCATTGATTTCTGCTCTGATCTTTATTATTTCTCTTCTCCTGCTGGGTTTAGGCTTTATTTGCTGTTCTTTCTCCAGCTCCTTTAGGTGTAGGGTTAGGTTGTGTACTTGAGACCTTTCTTGTTTCTTGAGAAAGGCTTGTATTGCTATATACTTTCCTCTTAGGACTGCCTTTGCTGTATCCCAAAGATTTTGAATAGTTGTGTTTTCATTTTCATTGGTTTCCATGAATTTTTTTAATTCTTCTTTAATTTCCTGGTTGACCCATTCATTCTTCAGTAGGATGCTCTTTAGCCTCCATGTATTTGAGTTCTTTCCGACTTTCCTCTTGTGATTGAGTTCTAGTTTCAAAGCATTGTGGTCTGAAAATA